>NC_057807.1:261582145-261589146 GCF_018294505.1 Triticum aestivum
CGCCCTGCCACCGCTCCGATAGGAGCTCACCGGAGCCCGAGATCCTCCCGCCTTGTCCTTCGCTGTCGGGTTTCGCCTCCAGCACCGCCGTCCCGTCTCCTCGCCGGAACCCCGCCGCCAGCCGTCTCCCCGGCCAGATCCGGCCTGGCCGCGGCCGGATCCGCCCCTCCCTGGTTGGCCCCTGCCCTTCTCCGCCGCCTCCGCTGAGCTCCATCGTCAGTGCGGCCATGGCCGATCGGGAGGAGCCCCGATCCGCCGCCGCGTTGACCTCGCGTGGCCCCCGCGTGGGCCTCGGTCCCGCTCCGGCCCAGCGGCCCAGCGAGCCGGCCTGCTACCTCCGGCAAGCCAAGCCGCCCCTTCGACTGGGTCGAAGCCCCAGGGTGAGCGCCCTCAGAGTCCCGCCCGAGCGTCTTTTAGCTTACCCGCGCTCATTCTGATTTTGACCGTCCCCGAATCCATACATTTTTATGCCTACTTCATCGCATCATATCTCCATGCGCGTAGCTCAGATTCATGCGTATAATATGTCAAATTGTTCGTCTCAACGAGTACTTCATTAAATTCCATTACATAATGTTCATTTGTGTCCATCGTGATGTCCTAATCATCGTTGCAAGAGTGCTATAAGTTGTTAATCTACTGAAACTGTTATAACTTGATGATTTTTTATTTTTGTTGCATTTGATGTGTGCATCCTATGAGCATGAGCTCTACATGTGTTTTGAACTATGTCATGCCATCTTCACAGGGGTGCCATCCATGTATTTTTGTCTATCTTGTACTGAGTGCATCGAGCTCGTGAAGTAGGGTACTTGTTGTTGTTGTTTTGCTAGGCTGATTCTGTTATATTTTGTTGCTATGTAAACCTGCTGCTACTAGTCATTCTATGCATAATATGGAGATGTTCACTAAGGATGTTTTGTTATACATGTCTTGCTCTATCCATTCATGCCCCTGGTTGCATTTATAGCATGCTATAACATGTTGTTATCTTGCTCCAAAGTGCTAAATAATGTTACTGTCAGCCTGTTAACTTTAAGTTCAATGTTGCCATGATTGTTGCTAGTGATCCATGCACCCTATTAACTTGCTCTTGCCATGATTAGCTTCTCAAACATGCCTTCTTACTGTTGGTCGCCTTGACATGCCATGTATTGCTCTGTGGTGAGTGGTTCAAGCTCACCAACATGCCTACTTATCGTTGTTCCTGCCATGTTTGAATCTGTCATATAACTTGTCATGTTTACATGGGTGCCATTATATCTTCTGATCCTTTTTGGCTCATGGTCAGTAAGGGACTTTCGTTATATGCAATTAGTATATTCATGCCATGCCTTTGTTTGCCATGTTAAGTTCCTGTAGCATGTTATTTGATAGCTCTAAACATTGCAACCTGATGTTATTTCTGCTATGTCTGAAACTGTTATTATTTGCAATCTTGCCATGTCCTTTTGAGCATGTTCTAGTGATTTCTGGAGAAAGCTCAGTGTTCATGTTTTGTCATGCTTTACCTGTACTTCATGCCCATGCCTTTTGTTTTCACGTTGAGATGCTCTAGCATATTGTTTTGATGTTTGCAAGATGCCTAGTTGCTGTTATGGACAGATTGTTATGCTTTGTATAGAGTGTATGTGTTGAACCGTTGCTCCGTTTTGAGTGTGCTCTATATGAAACTTGCTTGATTTTTCATGAAGTTTCATATTATCATGTTGCATCCATGTTTGAGAGTGTTTGCTTGATGTTTGTATGCATTTAGCATCAATGTCATGTTTAACTTGTTTTGCTCATATCTTCTAGGCCGTAGCTCCAAACTAAATGAACTTTATATGTAACTTGACTAGAATTTCGTGTAGAGCATCTTGGTGCATTCTAACTTGTTGTTTAACAACTTGAACATAAGGTTTATTAAGATCTGGACCAATTTCGAAAATTGCATATGAGGACTTGCCGGAATTTTTATATGTTGTTTTCGGCCTCATTTAAACTTGCCTTGATGTGTTGTTCTTGTTTGCATCATCTCTTGTCATGAGTAGCTTCATGTAGCTTTGTCATGCATCATGCTTGTTGTGCATCATGTCTTGTCTACGTGTGGTGTGTTTACCATGTTGTGTGCTTCTTCTCGATAGTTCCCGTTTCGTTGCGATTGTGAGGATTCGTTCGTCTACGCTTGGCTCGTCTACGTGGCTTCATCTTCTTCATGGACTCGTTCTTCTTCCTTGCGGGATTTCAGGCAAGATGACCGCTACCCTGGATCTCATTACTATGATTGCTATGCTAGTTGCTTCGTTCTATCGCTTTTCTGCGCTACCTATCACTTGTTCTTCAAGCCTCCCAAATTGCCATGAACCTCTAACCTTTGACACCCCTCCTAGCAAACCGTTGCTTGGCTATGTTACCGCTTTGCTCAGCCCCTCTTATAGCATTGTTAGTTGCAGGTGAAGTTGAAGATTGCTCCATGGTGGACAGGGTTATGTTGGGATATCACAATATCTCTTATATTATTAATGCATCTATATACTTGGTAAAGGGTGGAAGGCTCGGCCTTATGCCTGGTGTTTTGTTCCACTCTTGCCGCCCTAGTTTCCGTCATACCGGTGTTATGTTCTCGGATTTTGCGTTCCTTACGCGGTCGGGTGATTTATGGGACCCCCTTGACAGTTCGCTTTGAATAAAACTCCTCCAGCAAGGCCCAACCTTGGTTTTACCATTTGCTTCACCACCACCTACTTTTCCCTTGGGAGTCGCTCTCTCGAGGGTCATCTTTATTTTAGCCCCCCCCCCCGGGCCAATGCTTGTCTAAGTGTTGGTCCAAACCGAGCGATGTCCGGCGCCCCCTGGGCAACCAGGGTCTATGCCAACCCGACGTCTGGCTCATCTGGTGTGCCCTGAGAACGAGATATGTGCAGCTCCTATCGGGATTTGTCGGCACAGCGGGCGGTCTTGCTGGTCTTGTTTTACCATTGTCGAAATGTCTTGTAAACTGGGATTCCGAGACTGATCGGGTCTTCCTGGGAGAAGGAATATCCTTCGTTGATCGCGAGAGCTTATCATGGGCTAAGTTGGGACACCCCTGCAGGGTATTATCTTTCGAAAGCCATGCCCGCGGTTATGTGGCAGATGGGAATTTGTTAATGTCCGGTTGTAGATAACTTGACACCAGATCCGAATTAAAACGCATCAACCGCGGGTGTAGCCGTGATGGTCTCTTTTCGGCGGAGTCCGGGAAGTGAACACGGTTTCTGTGTTATGATTGGCGTAAGTAGGAGCTCAGGATCACTTCTTGATCATTACTAGTTGACGACCGTTCCATTTGCTCTCTTCTCGCTCTTATTTGCATATGTTAGCCACCATATCATGCTTAGTCGCTGCTGCAACCTCACCACTTTGCCCCTTCCTTTCCCATTAAGCTTTGCTAGTCATGATACCCATGGTAATGGGATTGCTGAGTCCTCGTGGCTCATAGATTACTACAACAACAGTTGCAGGTACAGGTTATGCGATGATCATGACGCGAGAGTGATGTTTGCTTGTTTGGAGTTCTTCTTCTACTTCTTCTTCGATCAGGGGATAGGTTCCAGGTCGGCAGCCTGGGCTAGCAGGGTGGATGTCTTTTGAGTTTCTGTTTGTGTTTCATCCGTAGTCAGATGGTGTTCTTATGTAAGATGATGTTGTATTCGTGTGGCATTGTATGCCTTATGTATTTATCCCCATCTATTATGTAATGTTGATGTAATGATATCCACCTTGCAAAAGCGTCTTCAAGATGCGCTTCTATCCTTGGTGGGACCTTCGAGTTCCTTTAGGATAGGGTCGCATCTTGGGCATGACAAGTTGGTATCAGAACCTCGACCGACCTTAGGAGCCCCCTTGATTGATCGTGTAGTTTGGCCGTTGTTGAGTCTAGAAGAAAACTGTTTTGAAGTCTAGTTATATCGGAGAGTAGGAATTCTTTTTACTCCTCTGCCCCTTCGTCGCTCTGGTGAGGAATCTTGACGTAGGTGTTTTGAACTACCCCTGATCCCCTTCAAATTTTTCCTTTAGGTTTACGCAGTTGGTTTTGCCGATCGTTGGTTCTCAGCTCCTTTCATCCGGTGCATTTGTCGTCAAGTTGACTCGAGCCTCTTCTTCTTTGCCAAGTTCAATCCTCAGTTGTTTTATTTTCCCACCCGCCCTCCCCTTTTTCTCCTCGGAACCTGAGTCCGTAATCGAGTATCCTTCCTACTCGTGCGAAGTCTTTGCTTTCTATCCTCATTGTTTTCAACCGGTGTTTTCTCTTCAAGATATTCGTCGTTTTCCCCCTTCCAAGTTACCCTTGTTTTCCCGCCCTCCCACCCTCTTCTTCCCAGAGTTTGAGTCTGTTTCGACCATCAATTTCATTCGTGCGGAGCCTCTTCAGTCTTTCGTCAATTATTTCCACCGGTGAATTCTCTTTTGTTCGTCACTCTTCATCTCTTTTCTTCTCCGGTGGATTCAATTCCAATTTTCGGTAGTGATTATATTCTTTCCCTTGGATCAAGTGTTTTCCCTGTTCGTTCACCTCTCGCCAGTTTATCCTTCCGGACGGTTCAAGACATCTCAGGAGATTCGTCTGTGTTCCAATTAATTCGAGGTTGTCACCTCATTCAAATATTTCAATTGTTCCGGTGCATCATCTATGTGTTCAACATTCCTTTCCAACGGTGTTTTCTTTTAGTGGGCCCTAACCCACAGGTCTTTTCCCAGGATCTTACCTGGCTCTTCTAATTTCCCCAGAGTTATTCTCAATTTTCAAGTGTGATGTAAGAATGGATCACATCAGTCACATGCCTTCTCCAAGATTGATTTCAAATCATTTTCATTGTTGGCTCAACCCCTTCGCTTTTCATTTCCCCGGAGTACTTCAGTAATTTTGGTGGCATTTTTCGTCATCATTTGAAGATCGAAGAAGAGTTTTCCTCTAAATCTTGCCCGTTCTCTCGAAGACTCGCGGTTCTAGTTTCATGCTATCGTCTCGAATTATTCCAGTTGTCAGATATTCTTTTCTTACCCATCCGGAGTATGTCAGAAGTTGTTTTCCCGTTTCTTTTCACCGAAGGCCATCATTCCAGAAGAATTCTTTGTCCTCACATTTCAGCTACCGTTATCCAATTATCCTGGTGCATCTGTCAAATATACTTTAATCAGCTTGTTATCTCTTCATTCTTTTGCATCTAAATCCCCTCAAGCATATTTGTTCTTCTAATTCTCGCCGGTGATTCATTATCTTTCTTCATTCATTTTTCAAATTCTTATGGTGTTCATTCAAGATTCCTTTTACTTTGTTTATCATATCAATTCATTCGTTCTTCCAAATCCTACCGGAGGTTCATTGAAGACCTTCCTCAAGGTTGTGCCTTATACCCCTCAATCCTTTTTCCAATAAGAATAAGTAGTATGCGAAATTCATTGCTAGTCATCAATTTATTTTGATGAAGGATAAGCATACAATAAATCTTATTCTTTCCTCGAAGTGATTAATCCTTTTCTTCAGAGTTTGTTCTTGGTGAATAAATTCTAGTTCCAAGTGTTTTCATCTTTTCATTTCTGGAGTTCAAAATTTTCCTCGGCCATTTCGTCGGAACCTCCATCTAAATCATCGCAATGCTTTAATCTTATTCTTTCATCCTTCAATTTTATCTCGTCATCCTTTTGGTTCCGGAGTTCTTCAGGGTGGTTCTGCATGATTTAATTCATTCCTCAAGTGTTCATCAAGATTCTTATCGAAGGAGCTCAAGTATCTTTCCTTCTTGCTTTTCGAAGTACAATTAAATCTACGTATTCTTTTGAAGTGGAGTTTTGCATTTCTTCATTCTTCTAAGCTATCCGATCATTTCCGTTTGTGGCCGGTTAATACCTTATAATTTTGAGATGTTATCCATAAGTCCACGACAAGCTAATTCTTTTCGTTGTTGATTTTCTCAACAACTTCTTTCAATTTTTTCTTCGTAAGGATACTTTTCAAAGTCATTCGTGGTAGAAGTTGCCTTCTTCTTCTTCATTCCTTTTGATTCCACTATTTCAATTCTTCCGGAGGCATAGTGTCGTTCCTCTCGGCAAGTATCATTCCATCCTCTCAAGCTCGTGTTCTATTCCTCCATGTTTCAGCCAGAGTGCTGCCTAAATCCTTTCAGTCTTATTCGTTTCTTATCTCGTTCTAACCAGAGTGGTTTCATAGTCTATCTGGTTCCTTGAGTTTTCTATTCTCGTTGTTCCTCTCTTCTTCTCGAGTGCTCTCGATTCTTTGCTTCTTCTCTTGAGTTCTTGCTTCACCTCTTCCTCTTTCTCTTCCGACTCGGTCCTAAGATCTCGAGACGAGATCTCTTGTTAGTGGAGGAGTGTTGTAACGCCCCGGATTCGTAGCGCCAAGTGTCTGCCAGTTATTCGCCATTGTTGCCATGTCATTTGCTTGCGTGTTGTATTCTGTCATGCCATCATGTGCATTGCATTGCATTGCATACGTGTTCGTTTCATGCATCCGAGCATTTTCCTCGTTGTCCATTTTGCAATCCGGCACTCCTATGTCCCCCGGCGTCCCCCTTTTGCCTCTTTTCATGTGCGGGTATTAAACGTTCTCGGAATGGACCGAGGTTTGCCAAGCGGCCTTGGTATACCACCGGTAGACCACCTGTCAAGTTTCGTGCCATTTGGAGGTCGTTTGATACTCCAACGGTTAACCGAGTAACCGCAAAGGCCTCTTTTGTGTGCAGCCCAACACCCCTCCAAAGTGGCCCATTAACCCATCTAAGTCATCTCCATGCTCTCGGTCGTTCGATCACGATCACGTGGCCGAAAACCGCACTCCATTTGGAGTCTCCTAGCTCCCTCTACCTATATATATATGCCTTCCCCCGTCCAAATCCGGGTCCAAACCCTAGCCTCTCTCCCTCTCAGCCGTCGGACGTGTCCGCCCGCCGCCGGACACGCCCGCGCCGCCGCACGCAGCCATTCCCGAGCCGCCACCTGTCCTCGCGCCGCCTCCCGCC
>NC_057807.1:261589708-261599829 GCF_018294505.1 Triticum aestivum
GTAGGAGCTCGCCGGAGCCCGAGCTCCTGCCGCCTTGTCCTTCGCTGCCGGGTTTCGCCTCCGCCGCCGGCGTCCCGTCTCCTCGCCGGAACCCCGACGCCAGCCGTCTCCCCGGCCAGATCCGGCCTGGCCGCGGCCGGATCCGTCCCTCCCTGGTTGGCCCCTGCCCTTCTCCGCCGCCTCCACTGAGATCCATCGCCGGCGCGGCCATGGCCGATAGAGAGGAGCCCCGATCCGCCGCCGCGTTGACCTCGCGTGGCCCCCGCGTGGGCCTCGGTCCCGCTCCGGCCCAGCGAGCCGGCCTGCTCCCTCCGGCCTGCCAAGCCGCCCCTTCGACTGGGCCGAAGCCCCAGGGTGAGCGCCCTCAAAGTCCCGCCCGAGTGTCTTTTAGCTTACCCGCGCTCATTCTGATTTTGACCAAGTCCCCGAATCCATACATTTTTATGCCTACTTCATCGCATCATATCTCCATGCACGTAGCTCTGATTCATGCGTATAATATGTCAAATTGTTCATCTCAATGAGAACTTCATTTTTCTCCATTCCATAATTTTCATTTGAGTCCATCTTGATGCACTAATCATCGTTGCAAGAGTGCTATATGATGTTAATCTGCTGAAACTGTTATAACGTGATGATTTGTTATTTTTGTTGCATTTGATGTGTGCATCCTATGAGCATGAGCTCTAAATGTGTTTTGAACTATGTCATGCCATATTCACAGGGGTGCCATCCATGTATTTTTGTGAATCTCGTACTGAGTGCATCGATCTCGTGAAGTAGGGTACTTGCTGTTGCTGTTTTGCAAGGCTGATTCTGTTATATTTTGTTGCTATGTAAACCTGCTGCTACTAGTCATTCTATGCATAATATGGAGATGTTCACTAAGGATGTTTTGTTATACATGTCTTGCTCTATCCATTCATGCCCCTGGTTGCGTTTATAGCCTGCTGTAACATGTTGTTATCTTGCTCCAAAGTGCTAAATAATGTTGTTGTCAGCCTGTTAACTTTAAGTTCAATGTTGCCATGATTGTTGCTAGTGATCCATCCACCCTATGAACTTGCTCTTGCCATGCTTAGCTTATTAAACATGCCTTCTTACTGTTGGTCGCCTTGCCATGCCGTGTATTGCTCTGTGGTGAGTGGCTCAAGCTCACCAACATGCCTACTTATCGTTGTTCCTGCCATGTTTGAATCTGTCATATAACTTGCCATGTTTATATGGGTGCCATCATATCTTCTGATCCTTTTTGGCTCATGGTCAGCAAGGGACTTTTGTTATATGCAATTAGTAGATTCATGACATGCCTTTGTTTGCCATGTTAAGTTCTTGTAGCATGTTATTTGATAGCTCTAAACATTGCAACCTGATGTTATTTTTGCTATGTCTGAAACTGTTATTATTTGCAATCTTGCCATGTCCTTTTGAGCATGTTCTAGTGA
Organism: Triticum aestivum; assembly: GCF_018294505.1. Lineage (NCBI taxonomy): Eukaryota > Viridiplantae > Streptophyta > Magnoliopsida > Poales > Poaceae > Triticum > Triticum aestivum. The sequence goes on from NC_057807.1 coordinate 261,591,154, forward strand.
TTTCTGGAGATAGCTCAGTGTTCATGTTTTGTCATGCTTTACATGTACTTCATGCCCATGCCTTTTTTCCACGTTGAGATGTTGTAGCATATTGTTTTGATGTTTCAAGATGCCTAGTTGCTGTTATGGACAGATTGTTGTTATGCTTTGTATAGAGTGTATGTGTTGAACCGTTGCTCCGTTTTGAGTGTGCTCTATATGAAACTTGCTTGATTTTGCATGAAGTTTCATATTATCATGTTGCATCCATGTTTTAGAGTGTTTGCTTGATGTTTGTATGCATTTAGCATCAATGCCATGTTTAACTTGTTTTGCTCATATCTTCTAGGCCGTAGCTCCAAACTAAATGAACTTTATATGTAACTTGACTAGAATTTCATGTAGAGCATCTTGGTGCATTTTAACTTGCTGTTTAACAACTTGAACATAAGGTTTATTCAGATCTGGACCAATTTTGAAAATTGCATATGAGGACTTGCCGGAATTTTTATATGTTGTTTTTGGCCTCATTTAAACTTGCCTTGATGTGTTGTTCTTGTTTGCATCATCTCTTGCCATGAGTAGCTTCATGTAGCTTTGTCATGCATCATGCTTGTTGTGCATCATGTCTTGTCTACATGTGGTGTGTTTACCATGTTGTGTGCTTCCTCTCGATAGTTCCCGTTTCGTTGCGATCGTGAGGATTCGTTCGTCTACAGTTGGTTCGTCTATGTGGCTTCATCTTCTTCATGGACTCGTTCTTCTTCCTTGCGGGATTTCAGGCAAGATGACCGCTACCCTGGATCTCACTACTATCATTGCTATGCTAGTTGCTTCGTTCTATCGCTTTTCTGCGCTACCTATCACTTGTTCTTCAAGCCTCCCAAATTGCCATGAACCTCTAACCTTTGACACCCTTCCTAGCAAACCGTTGCTTGGCTATGTTACCGCTTTGCTCAGCCCCTCTTATAGCGTTGTTAGTTGCAGGTGAAGTTGAAGATTTCTCCATGGTGGACAAGGTTATGTTGGGATATCACAATATCTCTTATATTATTAATGCATCTATATACTTGGTAAAGGGTGGAAGGCTCGGCCTTATGCTTGTTGTTTTGTTCCACTCTTGTCGCCCTAGTTTCCGTCGTACCGGTGTTATGTTCTTGGATTTTGCGTTCCTTACGCGGTCGGGTGATTTATGGGACCCCCTTGATAGTTCGCTTTGAATAAAACTCCTCCAGCAAGGCCCAACCTTGGTTTTACCATTTGCTTCACCACCACCTACTTTTCCCTTGGGAGTCGCTCTCTCGAGGGTCATCTATATTTTAGCCCCCCCGGGCCAATGCTTGTCTAAGTGTTGGTCCAAACCGAGCGATGTCCGGCGCCCCCTGGGCAACCAGGGTCTATGCCAACCCAACGTCTGGCTCATCCGGTGTGCCCTGAGAACGAGATATGTGCAGCTCCTATCGGGATTTGTCGGCACAGCGGGCGGTCTTGCTGGTCTTGTTTTACCATTGTCGAAATGTCTTGTAAACCGGGATTCCGAGACTGATCGGGTCTTCCTGGGAGAAGGAATATCCTTCGTTGATCGCAAGAGCTTATCATGGGCTAAGTTGGGACTCCCCTGCAGGGTATTATCTTTCGAAAGTCGCGCCCACGGTTATGTGGCAGATGGGAATTTGTTAATGTCGGGTTGTAGATAACTTGACACCAGATCCGAATTAAAACGCATCAACCGTGGGTGTAACCGTGATGGTCTCTTTTCGGCGGAGTCCGGGAAGTGAACACGGTTTCTCTGTTATGATTGGCATAAGTAGGAGCTCAAGATCACTTCTTGATCATTACTAGTTGACGACCATTCCATTTGCTCTCTTCTCGCTCTTGTTTGCGTACGTTAGCCACCATATCATGCTTAGTCGCTGCTGCAACCTCACCACTTTGCCCCTTCCTTTCCCATTAAGCTTTGCTAGTCGTGATACCCATGGTAATGGGATTGCTGAGTCCTCGTGGCTCATAGATTACTACAACAACAGTTGCAGGTACAGGTTATGCGATGATCATGACGCGAGAGCGATGTTTTCTTGTTTGGAGTTCTTCTTCTGCTTCTTCTTCGATCAGGGGATAGGTTCCAGGTCAGCAGCCTGGACTAGCAGGGTGGATGTCGTTTGAGTTTCTATTTGTGTTTCATCTGTAGTCATATGGAGTTCTTATGTCAGATGATGTTGTATTCGTGTGGCATAGTATGCCTTATGTATGTATCCCCATCTATTATGTAATGTTGATGTAATAATATCCACCTGGCAAAAGCATCTTCAAGATGCGCTTCTATCCTTGGTGGGACCTTTGAGTTCCTTTAGGATAGGGTCGCATCTTGGGCGTGACAGCTGCTCCGAGAGAAACTGACACTTGTCATTTGAGAGCAACCCATCCTCCGAGGACTTTGAGCGAAAATCATCGAGTGAGGAAACCCCAAACCCAAACACCCACAAACCAAAAGTGGTTGAGCATCACTGAAGAGATTGATCCTGTGTGGATCGGACGCTTGTTACCTTTGAAGACTGTGCTTTTTCCAGACGGTTAGGCGTCATGGTCTAGAGCATCCAGGAAAAATTGTGGATCGCCGAGTGACCGAAGTCTGTGAAGGTTTGGAAGTCGCCTGAGGACTTACCACGAGTGATTGGACGAGGTCTGTGTGACCTTAGTTCAAGGAGAATACGGTGAGGACTTGGTGTCCTGAGCTGCGTGCTCAGCGACTGGCTGTCCGGGACTGTGTGTCCTCGAGTTTAAATACTCAGCCGCTCCAACCAGACGTACAACTGAAACAGGAGTTGGAACTGGTCTACCAAATCATTGTCTTCACCAACCTTACTGGTTTTATTTCCTCAACTCTTTCATTTCTTCATTACTGTGTTGAGTGATTGTTCATATCTATGTTTGAAGACTTTGACTGAAGACTTTCTCAATTTCCTCAATTCAATTTCTTCAGTCTGTTTGTCTTCATCTTATGTTATCCTGTGTTTAAGCTTTCTGTACTCTGTGATTGTCTTCATTTCATCATGATGACTGTGTGTGTATTTTGTCATGCTTACTTCTGAGTACTTATTCTGCTGCAAGTAGTTCTTCGCTAAGGAATTTCCTCACCGGCAAATTCCTCAGTGAAGAATTCATAAAAATCGCCTATTCACCCCCTCTAGTCGATATAACGCACTTTCAATTGGTATCAGAGCAAGGTACTCCCTTGTTTTGTGTGATTTTGGTTTAACCACCTGGAGTTCTAGTTATGTCGACTGCAGGATCGAAGAACGTTTCCTGCCCCATCTTTGACGGTCATGAGTATCCTCGGTGGAAGGCCATGATGAAAAACGACTCATGGCTATGGACAGCGAACTATGGACCGTCACCGAGATCGGTCTTACCGATCTATGCAAGATGGCTGAGGCTGATGACATTCGCAAGTACACACTGCTTAACCTCACAGCGAAGGATGTCATCTGCTCTAGTCTGTCCCGAAATCAGTTCAGGAACGTCATGCATCTCAATCACGCGAAGCTAATCTGGGACCGTCTCTCTGAGGTCTATGAAGGTCATCGGACTCGTCATGATCCTTGGTTTGAGGATTACAAGGAATCTCTCAATGCGATGACATTCGAACCAGAATCATCATCGTCTATCCCCTGCCTTATGGCAAACGGTGCTGAGGTAACCGAATCCTACCTATCTGAATCTAGTGATGATGAATCTGGTGATGAATTTGGACCTAGCTATGTCAAACTTGCTTCCCTTGCCACTAGACAACAAAGATCCTTGGAAAAAGTTCAATACATGCTAAATAAGAGCGATGATATGTTGGGTGAAGAAATGGATCAGTCAAAAGCCTTGGCTGAAAGTCTTCAGAGACTCTATTCCAAGTTTGACGACCTTCAAGGTCATCATAACGCTCTCTTATTTGATCACGAGAAGCTTTCTCTTGAACTTCTTCAAAGAAAGCAAGATCTTGAGAAGCTAAGAGTGAGTTATGAAGATCTTCAGAAGGAGCGCGATTCATTACTTGCTCAACAAATCAGCGCTACTCAGGAAGAATTTGATCCTCCATGCTTAAAGTGCATTGAACGTGAATCTGCTAATTCTTCACCTGAATGTTCAGATGTTTCAAATGTTACAAATTCTTCACCTGCCTCTACTATCACTAATTCCTCATCTGAGGACATTGCTAGTATCACTGACAATGCAGGGCTGAAGGAATTGTATATGACAGGCATGTACAAAAGCCTCAAAGGGCATCAAACTCTTTGTGATGTGCTTAAAAAGTAGATCCTCAACAGAAACCCTAGGAAAGAGGGTATTGCCTTTGAGAGGAAATTCAATGCTGATGGAACATATTGGAAGCCTGAGCTGTACCCCAAAACCTCATGGGTTGCTGCAAAGGGACCTCCAGTTGATCCATCTAACTTATCTGGATTTACATGTGAATCTCCTCATTCTTCTGATGAGTCATTTGACTCCAACTATAAACTATTCAAAAATCAGAATGGTGAAGTATTTGCTAGATATGTTGGCACTAACTGCAGGAACGGTTCCCCTATGAAGAAAATCTGGGTTCCCAAAAGTTATGTTGAAAGTCTTCAGGTGAATGTCCTCATGACACCACCAGTGAAGAATAGGAACCCCAGATCAAACTCTTCATATGGACCAAATTCTTCATATGGATCCAAGTCCTCATATGGACAAAATTCCTCACGTGGATCAAATTCCTCAAAAGGATCAAAGTCCTCATATGATCATCATCGTGCTAACCCTTCTGCTTCGCAGGGTACAACTAAGGCCTATGAATATGTGCATTATTCTTCAAATCATTATGTTCATAAGTCCTCGAAGAATTTCTCTGCTTATTCATATGCTTACCCTAACCCCTCTTATGTGAAACGAAGTGGACTGGCGTCTATGCCACCTTTCTCATATGGTGCTCGCAGAGTGATGAATTCTTTGCCACCCCTCCAGATGTGGGTGGTGAAGAAAAAGAACTAATCTCTTATGCAGGGTCAGGTCTCCAGTCGTGCTCAAAACGACTGAAGAATTTGCTGGAGACCTGAACAGTGCTTGATAGGACGCGGCTAATCATGATGAAATGAACCTTCATTTCACACGTCCTCATACTGATTATCTGATCAATTTACTTGATGAAATTGACCTGATGATACTGATGTCATATTCTTCACTGATGAAGTATATGAGTTTGTAAGCTGCACTAATTCATCTACAGGATGATCAACCCAAAGCAAATGAGTGGGTCCTCGATAGTGGATGTACAAATCACATGACTAGTGACAAGAATCTCTTGATGGATGCTCCCTTATCACCGTCACATCTGAAGCATATCATCTTCGCTGACAAAGGCAAAAGTCAGGTATTGGGTCTAGGTAAGGTTGCGATCTCTATGGACATACACATGGACAAAGTCATGCTTGTCGAGTCCTTAGGATACAACCTCATGTTTGTCTCAATGCTTTGTGATCTTGATATGGTTGCTGTCTTTGGCAAGTATCGTTGTGTTGTGATCATGGGAGCTAACAATTCCAAAGTCTTCGAAGGCTTTAGGAGAGGAGACTTGTACATTGTTGATTTCTCTATAGGACCACAACCAGCCGTGTGCTTACTGGCAAAAGTTCAGAAGGCTGGCTATGGCATTGACGACTTAGTCACGCAGGCATGAGGAATTTGCACACGCTTGCGAAGAAGAAGCATGTCATTGGCATTGAGAATGTCAAATTCCTCAAGGATCACTTGTGTGGTGCCTGTGAAGCTGGAAAAATGACCAAGGCCAAGCATCCAGCGAAGACTATCATGACCACTACTCGTCCATTCGAATTGCTTCACATGGACCTCTTTGGTCCTAATCATTACTCAGCAGTCACTAATGATGCATCTCTATATGGCTTTGTTATTGTTGATGATTATTCTCGTTACACATGGGTACACATTGTTACTTACAAACATGAAGTGCAGGAAGTCTTCAAACGATTTTCCTTGAGGGCTTCAACCAACTTTGGTGTGAAGATCAAGCACATCAGGAGTGACAATGGAACTGAGTTCAAGAATTCCGGTCTTAATGACTATCTTGATGAACTTGGTATTACTCATGAGTTATCTGCTCCTTATACTCCTCAGCAAAATGGCGTCGTGGAGCGCAAGAACAGAACTCTTGTTGAGATGGCTCGCACTATGCTTGATGAATACAAAATGCCTCATCATTTTTGGATTGATGCAATTGATACCACGTGCCACATCATCAACAGAGTATATCTTCACAAATTCTTCAAGAAGACTGCCTATGAACTCCTCACTGACAAGAAACCCAATGTGAGTTATTTCAAAGTCTTTGGTGCTAAATGTTGGATTAGGGATCCTCATCACAATGCTAAATTTGCACCGAAAGTACATGAAGGTTTTATGCTTGGTTACGGAAAGGACTCGCACACCTACAGAGTATTCAACAACGCTCTTCACAAGGTTGTTGAAACTGTAGATGTGCGGTTCGATGAAACTAATGGCTCGCAAAGAGAGCACCTACCTTCTGTGATAGATGAACCAGCACCTGAGGATTCTATCAAGTTCAAGGCTACTGAGGATGTCATTCCTACCAAAGAATCTACTAAAGAATTCATTCCAGAACGAGAAGATCGTCGAGCTAATGCACCTGAGGAAAATGCTGAAGAAAATGGTGCTGAAGAAAATGCTGATCAAGTTCCTCGACGATAACCAGCTCATCCTCGCGTTGCAAAAGAAGTGCAAGTTGAAAAGATCATCGATGACATTGAAGCACCAGGTCCTCTCACCCGCTCAAAAGCTTCACATTTATCTAAATTTTGTGGGCACTATGCTTTTGTCTCTATCACAGAGCCCACTAAAGTAGATGAAGCATTTCTAGAGCCTGAGTCGATTCAGGCCATGCAAGAAGAATTACATCAGTTCGAGCTCAACAATGTCTGGGAACTGGTCAAGTGTCCAGATCCTCGCAAGCATAATATCATTGGCACAAAGTGGATCTACCGCAACAAGCAAGATGAAAATGGCCTTGTGGTGAGGAATAAGGCACGTCTTGTAGCTCAAGGCTACACACAGGTTGAAGGAATTGATTTCGATGAAAATTTTGCACCTGTTGCTAGACTTGAGGCTATTCGCATATTAATTGCTTATGCTAACCATCATAATATCACTTTATATCAAATGGATGTGAAAAGTGCATTCCTCAATGGTAAGCTTGAGGAAGAAGTATATGTTGCTCAACCCCTAGGTTTTGAAGATCCAAAGAATCCTGACAAAGTCTTCAGACTCAACAAGGCCCTCTATGGCCTCAAGCAGGCCCCTCGGGCGTGGTATGATACTTTGAAGGAATTTTTCATGAAGAATGGCTTCACACACGGTTCACTCGACCCTACTCTCTTTACTAAATCTTATGATGGTGAACTGTTTGTGTGCCAAATATACGTTGATGATATTATCTTTGGCTGTACTAACCAACGTTATAGTGATGAATTTTCCTATATGATGAGTGAAGAATATCAAATGTCTATGATGGGAGAGTTGAAATTCTTCTTAGGTCTTCAAATTCGTCAACAGCAAAATGGCATATTCATATCTCAGGAGAAATACCTCAAGGATGTTCTGAGGAAATTCGGCATGCAAGATTGCAAAGGAGTCAAAATTCCTATTCCCACAAATGGCCATCTATGCACTGATGAAAATGGTATTGACTTCGATCACAAGGTATACCGCTCCATGATTGGTTCTTTATTGTACTTATGTGCATCTAGGCCAGATATAATGCTTAGTGTTTGCATGTGTGACCGATTTCAAGCTACACTGAAGGAATCACACCATAAGGCTGTGAAGCATATTCTTCGATATCTAGCTCACACACCAACACTAGGACTATGGTACCCCAAGGGCTCTACTTTTGATCTCATTGGATATTCTGACTTTGACTATGCTGGCGATCGTGTGGACCGCAAGTCAACATCTGGTACTTATCATTTCCTCGGACAATCTTTGGTCTGTTGGTCCTCGAAGAAACAGAACTGCGTATCACTGTCTACTGTGGAAGCTGAGTACATTGCTGTTGGTTCTTGCTGTGCTCAATTGTTGTGGATGAAGCAAACTCTCAAGGACTATGGCATCAACGTGAAGAATGTGCCTCTCTACTGTGACAATGAGAGTGCCATCAAGATTGCTCACAACCCCGTTCAGCACTCGAAGACAAAGCACATTCAGATTCGTCATCATTTTCTTCGTGATCATGTGTTGAAGGGCAACATCTTTATTGATCATGTGAAGACTGAAGAACAGCTAGCCGATATCTTCACAAAGCCCTTGGATGAGAAGAGATTTAGCAAGTTGCGGTATGAGCTAAATATCTTAGAGTCTTCGAATGTTCTTTGAAAAGGACACACATCCTAACACTTACGCAAAATTGATGACTTAGATGTGCAACACATGAAGAAACATTTTTCTTCAATCAATGAAGAATAACACTCTAAGTGTGAAGAAATTAATGAAGAATTTGATTCTCAGAACCCTATGACAATTGTACGCGGTGTCTGAAATCATCATTCTTATACGGTGGGTCACGCCACCACCAAAGTTGAAAATCTTAAATTTGAGTTTTTCCTTAGTTTTTGAAATTTTTCAACTTTGCAAAATCTTCAT